>NC_079910.1:21166609-21168318 GCF_024868665.1 Triplophysa rosa
GCATTAATTTCTTAATTTATAAACACAAATTTTGTGTTTTTATGCCATAACAGCTATTTCATTGAAAGTATTTTTTTCATTGTATGGTATACATGTTTTATATATATCTTTATAGCCCATATGAACATGAGGTTGTTTGTTATTTGCTACAAATTATATATATATATATATATATATATATATATATATGGGCTATAAAGATATATGTAAAACATGTATACCATACAATGATATATACAGTATATTTATACATACATTTTATGCAGTTTCCAGTCACAAATCTACATAATTTCACACAGAAATTAACCTGGGTCACAGGTAATTTATCGTTATTCATAATCAGATCTCTTTGTAGACTACTGGATGATTTCAACCTCGTCAGGGGTGGGACTCGAACCGACGTCTTTCGCATCAGCGATTTGCCCTGTGAAATGAATAAAAAGGCAATTTTCTAAGAAATTTGAACATCAATATTATAAAAATCATACAGAAATGTGAAAGGTGGGTTAAATTTTCCCTTTCCTTTCTTTTTTCTTTATTTTTTCTCCCTTTTCCCTCTATTTTCTCTCTTTTTCCTTCTTCCCCTTCTTCTCCCTTCTCCCCACCCCCAAACAGACTATTGTTCCCCAGCTTTGGCGAAAACGGTTAGCGCGTTCGACTGTTAACTGAAAGGTTGGTGGTTCGAGCCCACCCAGGGACGCGCTAAGGTTTTCGTTGCCACATACAGCACAGCTGACGCATGTCTGTTCGGCCATCGGGACGGAGGTACCGTCACGAGGCTTTACGCCAGAGCATGACTAGGAGCACCGTGATTGTGTAGGCCAAGGAGAGGCCTCGTGGCGCAACGGTAGCGCGTCTGACTCCAGATCAGAAGGTTGCGTATTCAAATCACGTTGTGGTCACTGGTTCTTTGTGCTTGGAAGCCTTGTTAGCGATGCCTTGTGGCTGCTGTCGCACTTAGGCTTGACTGACTGCTGCTAGCTAACCGGTTGCTGGATCAGAAGGAGCTTTTTGCACCTACGGGATTGTCCACTTTAACACTGTTGGACGTTTAGGATGTTTTCTATGTAGAGGTGATGTTCAAAATGTGAAGACAGTGATAGGACGTGTCGTAAAAAAGGTCCCCGCTGTACCTGCTGTACTTTTGAATTGTCGGCACTCGGGACACAACACTGTGTATCCAGCACATGTTACCTGAGGCCTCAGGAAGCACATTACAATAGAAGGTAAATACTGTGTGCTCACTTGAATTTGGATGGTGCAAAGGGCCTTAAAAGTAGGAGGAGCCCAGAAAGGCTCATAAACAAGATCAGTGGCAATTTGTTTGACCTCCTACACAGCTGCCTCACTGTGAAACAACGAGGTATTTCCAAGTGAAAGAGCAGCTAAGAAACCCACCGTTTTCCCATTCCGGGAGTTGTGCCCGAGCCGCCTGGGTGAAAACCAGGAACCCTAACGGCTAGGCCATATGGGAGACCGCAGCACCCGACTTGGAGGGGATATGCACGTCAACTGTTTTCCAGCTCAGAGGAAGCGTAGTAAAACCACACGTTTGAAGAGCATCGCACAAAACTCTCTATCTATCTGAGCACATGTTGACAATAAACTCGCAACAAGCAGAGGAAAACCAAGAGCCCCAAAACAGCCAGGAGACAGCGACGTGCAGAGGCAATCCGACAGAGGCGGATTCTTAAACTCTCTGATTCCTA